>NC_084517.1:14726425-14738925 GCF_024500385.1 Phyllopteryx taeniolatus
CTTGTTATCAACTACAGTACACTGTTTTATGTTTTTTCCCTTTACCAGTTGTTTTTTTGACACTTCGTTGATAGTACTGTATACAAAATCCTACAATGTGACTTAAAACAAAACAAGAAGGAAGTTTTATTTATTTGTTGTTCGAAAATCAACTTTCAATACAATGTATATCTACAGTAGAGTTAAGGAATGCCAACCTGTCTGAGTTACTGTCCAGAGACTGACAGCTTCCAGACACTGAGTTCTCAGCACTGCTCCAGGGATCCAGAACCTGCAGGGAAAAAAACAACAACATTCCTACAACAGTCAAACTCAACACACAGCAAGAATTGAATTTATGAAATAATAGCTGAATTAAATTAAAAAAGACATTTGATCGAAAAGTGTTTTGAACTGCTTGTATACAAACAGAATAAAATAAATACATACATAAATAATCTAACAGTAAACAAAACAAAAAAACACACAAAAAACAATTATAATAGCTAAAATATAACCTAACCTAAAGGGGGGAAATTGAGCTAATCACGAGATATTTGTGTTTGGCTGTGTGTGCTGCATGCGCCACATGCCTGGATCTGCTACACCAATTTACCAAAGATTGATTCATAGAAGAGGGAAAAAAATAAATGAATGCAAGAATTGACTACAGGACTTTGCATACATATTTGACCTTTTTATTTATTATTATTTTAAAATCTCATCCAAGAATGACTTTTGATGTTTTAAAAATCAAATGTGGCCCTTGAACACCAAACTTTCCTCACCCCTGATATGAAGTGAATTTTGAAGAAAGCATGCCACACACACACACACTGGGAACTCTTTTACATTGTGAAAAACATGCATAAATTGTGTACTCTCAGTACAATCTGACTCACACACTGGTCACTGGTCTCCGGGATGAACTCGCCTTCACTATTGACACTGGTGTAGGAACCTTGTCGAGCGATCCTCTGCTGGCGTTCTGGTACGTAGCCGGGAGGTGGCGAGCTGCGCCCCGCGTTCTGAGAACCTGTTCATCCAGCGGAAGACAACAAAGAAAAACTAAAAGTTTAGACTAAATGCACTTTGAAGCCCATCAAATCAATGTTTTAGCAGCCTGTTGCGGGCATATAACCCAATCGGTTGTTTTTGTTTTCCATGGGTTTTGCCATCTTTTTACTATAACTATTTTTCTTAAAAAACGTCGACTCTGCAACAAAGAGGCAGCACAGCAGCTTACCGGTGGACATGTGGCGCCCCCTAGGCTCCAAGGCCGGGTACACTGCGCTGACGTCTCCGGTGGACTGTGAGGCCTTGATTCGAACCTGTTTGCAAGGCATGTGCTGGGATGGCGAGGGGGCCTGTAAGATGGAGATCAGGTCATTTAAAAAGGTGGGAATACCACTTGAATCCTGTAGTAGTGAGTCACTGCAGGACCCATCACTCAGTCAAAGAAGTTGCTCATGCTAAGGAAGCATAATAGTATTATTTGTGAACACACTTGGCCATCGCAATCCAGTTTTCACAACTGTTGTGCGGTGAAGAAACAACAGTGCAGCAACAGTGTGTTGTGAAGGCCTGTCCATTGTGTGTGTTTCTGTCTGTCTCACATTATTGCGTTCCTGTGCGAGCAGCAGGATCCGGATGCTCTTCATGTTGGCGCTTCGGTCCAGCAGATCTACGGCCTTATCCAGGTCATCCTGGCCTCGCAGCGGGATGGACAACTGCTGGGAGGCAACACGCATGTCTACAAGGCACATGCGCGACGACAACAGCGGACTCGTACCTCGTTGCTCATATAATGGAGGTCCAGTTCCTGGCCAAACACGAGCTTGATTTTGTGTTGGACATCATCAAACTGTATGGGTCGGCCAAACATGAGGATTCTAAAACGAGAGGACCAGATTGGAGAATTCCTACGAGCGCACCTTTACTTATTTGTGGTGAACAGACAGCTGAAAGCTAACAACAGAACGCCCCCACCCCACCACATACTGGACTGTGACTGTTTTAAAGCACACAAATTATCCCATTTTCTACAAATTAAAGGGGACATATTATGTAAAATTGACCTTTTTATATTTGTTACAGAAATACAGTGAACCCTTTCAATTATCATTATGTACCCATGAGCGATCATCAGGTGTGCTGTGGGAAATTATGCAATGTCACTTAATTGGTCCAAAAATTATTTATCTACTGCAAATAATGTATCTTTGTTCAACTATCTATGCTAGTGACATTTAGTGACAGGCAGAACAATCAAATGCTCTTTCACTAGATGGCAGAAGATAATTATCGACTATTTTGGTGGCATGCCATAAGAATTTTTTTTTCCAAGGCTGCCAGTATCAAATATTTTTTAAATTGATTATTGTGTCAGTTGTTCATTTGATTAATCAAGTAATCAGATAAAAAAATATTTTGAATTAAAGTTTATTGCAAAATAATTTTTCCCAATTAGTATTAATAATAATAATCCAAAACTACTTCTTGGGTACAGATTAATGCAAAGCGCTACTCGTTTTGCTATACACTTCTCGGGCTGCTTCAGATTCAACCACGTCAATTACAGGTTATTCATACTATGACTGCAAGCCAGCAAATAATTATTTTCATAATAGATTAAACACTGACTGAGACTGTTATTTTTTTCCTTACATTGAACATGGTTTGGTCTGTAGCATGTCAGAAACTATGGAAAAAGTTGATCACTGTTTTCCAAAGTAAAAGCAGATGTTTGCAAATGTCTTTTTTTGATTAAATACAAAGATAATCAGTCTGCTTTCATGGAGGACTGCAGAAATCAGAGGATTTGGACAATTTCAAGTTAAACAATGGCTCTAATGATGAATCCATATCAAAATAGTTGTTGATTAATTTGATAATCGATTTTTTGCTACTAGTGGATAATGTTATAAACTAACTTGCACCACAATTTTTTTTCCTGTGTAAAATATGTGCTTTGACTCAGAAAAGGTTGGGAATCATACCCCCTTCGCAAAACACAAAAATACCAATTACTACATTCCTATTCTACATTTGATTACATTTTGACTTAGTGATGCATAGATACTGTACTCTCATCTGTTATACTGTCATACAGTACATATAACACAAATAACTATCTTCAGTGGAACAGTTACTGTACATTACATTATGCAGCTAGCCGTTACCAGCTCATAAGCTGTTAACTTCTACCACTGCCAATAGCAATCTGGACCTCTCTCAATTTTTGACATTTTTACTCGCAAATTTCCACTATTTGTGTCTGGGCTTGGTCCTTAAACCTTGCGAGTAGTGAGGGTTCAATGTATTTCTGAAAATGTGTCTGTGAGCGAGCCAGTCTTAATTTTACACTTCTGATGTGCCTATTTGCCGGGTAGGCAGCGTGAAAGCCGCTTGTGCATCCAACAATACTGCGACTACGGCAGTTAGTCTAGTGTAGAGTCTGAGAAATACCTATGCATCCATCCATCCATTTTCTGAGCCGCTTCTCCTCACTCGGGTCGCGGGCACACTGGAGCTTATCCCAGCTATCATCGGGCAGGAGGCGGGGTAGATCCTGAACAGGTTGCCAGCCAATCGCAGGGCACATACAAACAAACACCCATTCGCACTCACATTCAGGCCTATGGGCAATTTAGAGTTGTCAATTAACCTACCAGGCATGTTTTTGGGATGTGGGAGAAAACCCACACAGGCACGGGGAGAACATGCAAACTCCACACAGATGTGGCCGGGGAAGGAACCCCGGTCCTCAGAACTGTGAGGCAGACGCTCTAACCAGTCGTCCACCGTGCCGCCAGAAATACATATTTATATTTATATTACTTTTCCAGTAAACCTCGCTGAAAAAGTTTTCTTCCAGTGGGATGCATACAAAAGCTTGTCAACAAACTCACCGCTTCTCGCTTGAGAACTCAAACTTGATCCTGATGTCCTCCTGAGAGAAACGAAACGCAAAGCTTCAAGTTAAAAGGAAAAAAACAAATTCCAAAAAAAGAAAATAAAATTGGGGATGACCCACCTGTTTATTAGCCTGAGCAGGTATCTTGAGTTTACCGCCGCCGTCATATGGTAGGACGGGTTGCCGGCGCGTCATCTGCAGGGCCACCAGGTCCTTCATGATGGAGTGGAGTGCCTGTCGTTCATCTGGACGACGACAAATGCGACAAACATTTGGTACACCATTTTCTCAATTCTATTAATTTTCTTGCATTCTTCTGTAGGGGTACGAAATGCAATAATAAGATACCTAAAAAGCAGGGCTGGACACTGATTGATGGAAGGAGAATGGTCATTTCCAGAATGGGAAGAACACAAAAAACAATAATAAAAAATTGCTGCACCAGTGATAGATTTATGAGCGTTCTTTTAGAAAGAACACAGAAAGAAAGAACACGGGGACAAACTACATTTTCTGATGGGCAGTGTGAAAGGAGCTAAAGATTGCCAAATGTCAAGAAGTAAGATGTCCTCATTTGTTTTTTATTGTGTCAACTTCTTTAAGAAAAATTAGCAAATCAGTCATAACAGAACAGCTTTTCTCAGCATTTGCCTTAAACACAAAATAGAGTAAGTGTCAGGTGTAACATGTCATACTTCCATACCAGCTTTCTGCTATTAAAAAAGCTCTGTTACTACCTACGAACCCGAAAAATTTGCTGGTCACTAGAACAGAGTGAGCGTTGGGGCAAATTCAACCCCAGATTCCGTGTCCGTACCTTTCGCACCATCACTGTAAGGAAAAAGTTGCCTTTGACAGCTGGAAAGAAAAAGGCTGAAGCTTTTGTCCACCATTGTAGTTCACAGTCCCAACTTCTTCACAGGATTTCCGCAAAATAACAAGCAGAACAAAGTGAGTGTTTGGCGTTAAAATTCACACCCCCGTTCTGGCTTTCCGCAATTCCCTTCCACACAGGCGTAACTTCTGGTATCACCTCGGAAGTCGGGAAATCAACGGGATGAATTCAACCACCATTTTGTATTCATACTTTTCACACTGCTGGATGCAGTTTGAAAGGCAATAAAGTTCCTTCTCGTCTTGCCATGTCAAGAACATGTTTGATGTTCTTGTTGCCGGTGTCAAACTTTTAGCACGATTCACATACCTTATGCCCAAAATTGGCGCATTCATCAGCTTGCGTGTTTCAACAGAGAGAATACCAGGTGTTGAAGTTTGGGTTGCTGGCTTTCTGCTATTCCCTTCCACACAGGCATCGTGCCACCTCAGATTCTACCTCTGAAGCTGGGAAATTCTCTGTTCAAATTAATTCTTCCATTCCATGCTGCTACCTTTCACACCATCAATGTCAGGGAAAAAGCTGCTTTTCGATGTGTCTTCTCCCACGTTTGATATCCGGGTAGGTTTTTCGCCTTGCAAGTAAAGCAAACATTTGGTCTTGTGTAACTTGGACAGACATCACAGTTGGGAGAAGCAGAACTCCGCTTACTTAGGGCACTGAAACCCTACCCTTCACCCGCCCGACACTCCGACAGCGGCCACAGGTTGTATTTTTTATTTATTTATTATTTTAGGAAAACCGAAAAGGTCTGTTTCAAGTTGTCTGCGTTTTGTTGGACTTACTCATTGTGGCGACGCTGGCGTGGTCTTCAAAGCTTCAGAACCCGGCCGGGCCAACTGCGGCAAACACAAAATAACAACATTAGACTTCAAAATGGGGCTTTTTGGTGATGTTTTTCCTCCAGGAGGATGTGAGAAGACAAAAGGTTATCAGCCAGACGCGCAACAATTGTCAGGATGCGAGCGGGTTGCCATCTTGGCCAAAAAAAGCCGACTCTCGCAGGAATGTAACATGACGTAGGTCGACATAACACAGCGACTTTCTTAGAACACTTGTAAACAGATGATGGGTAATCGCTAACAGTTGAACAGCACTGCCGGCAATTAGGCTGGCCTGTTTCACGAACAGTATTGGAAGTGCAGCAGAGAGAGCACTTGAAGTGGACCCGGTTAATTGCTGGTAGTGCAGCAGAAAGTACATAAAGCGGGCCAGAATAATTGCTAATAATGCCAGCAAGTCGCCGACCCCGTTACATTTTCTATACTGGTCGTGCACCAGAGATGGTAAATGAAGTGGGTCAGACTAATTGCTGCGATTGTAGCAATTAGTCTGGCCCAGCTCGTGTACGCTATGCCGACTGGTGGCAATTACTCTGGGCAACTTGGTGTACAGTCTCAGTGCACTGCCAGCAATTAGTCTTCCCCCACTTCATGCAATGTCTGGACCAGTGCCGGCAATTAGTCTGTCCCGCTTCATGTATTAGCTCTGCTACACTGTCAGCAATTAGTCTGTCCCACTTCACATACAGTCAACAACACTGCCAGCAATTACTGTGGCCCACTTTGTGTACTGCCTGTTGCTCTAATCTGCCTAATGTATCATCTAATGCAATGCTAGAAATTAGTCTGGGCCATTTTCTGTACCGTTTGCTACATCGCTAGCAATTGACCTGTCCTGCTTCGTGTACCATCTTTATTGATTTACTAGAAATTAGTCTTGCTCGCTTCGAATACTGTATGATGAACTGCCAGTAACTAGTCTGGCCCAGTTTATGTACTGTCTGAAGAACACTATACAGTATCATCATCCGTGTCACTAAAGTTAAGCTTTGGAAGATTGTTTTATTTTTATTTTTTAAATGTTATGGTAGTTAAATTCATATGACGCTTTAGGAACAGTCAAAACATTTCCAGTACAGTTAATAAAAGTTTTATGGCAGAGACATTTTGACCCCAGGGACAATTATTTCCACGTCCATTATTTTTTATGTGAAAACGTGTAAAGGGCATTGGCGCCCTTGACAACAACCCGTAATCCCACCACAGGAATGTCGGGCATGTCCGCCGGCGGCCCATTGCCACGTTGCTTTCAAGCGTCCGCCGCTTGGCATACACGGCAGCCAACGTGGAAGGAAGGTGTTTAGAGGCCTTGAAGGTGGTTACTTCAGGGAATGCTGGGAAGTACAAGAACAGGCTATGGGATGCCCACTGCAGCCTGCTGCCTTCGCTCCTGATTCTCATTAGCCTCCGAAAGGAATGCGGGGAATTTTAGATGCAGAAGAGGCAGCAACTCTACCAGGCCACTCTGCTGTGCCTGCTTTATTTTCCTTGTATTATGTTTCCAGGACACCCCCCCCCCCCCACACACACACACACACAGCACCCCCTTTTCTCCCCCGAGCGGTTTAGTCTGAGGCTGTTTTCCCAGTCCGCATTTTATTCTCCCCCCCGCCCCATTACCAAACCTCGCGACTAGAATGCAGTTGTCTTGTTAACCGATTGCACTTGAACGTGGCACATGACTTCTCTAATAGTCAACCTGCTGTGCTCCAGAATGTTACAAAACGGCAAACTTTTTGGGGTATGCGCAGAAGATATCAACTTTCCAACTAGAATGGACAAATCTCCACCATTATATACCTGTAGAATGGTATAGTTTAACACTGTAAATACTAGATGACAGCCACGCGTCTCTATAAATCCCGGCTGCTAAGCAGAATATGTCTGAAGTTGGCATCAATAATAAAAAAGACAAAAAAAACTGACTACCCATTGCTGAGTCAGCTATGATTAGCGTCAATGTGAAGAGGCTCGCCTCCCAAGAACCCTCCACGAACAATACTGCGTCATCATTTTGATAGATTTAGTTGATTTCTTTTTACACTTTTATGACAGTTAAGAATGTTAAAAATGCGAACAAAGGATACATAGCATTATTTTTGTTTTATCATAAAGTGGTTCATGTCTTTTTACACTTGTATAACTGTTAAGAATGCGAACAAAACATTGACGAAGGACATTTCAAGTTGTTTAATATTTTGTTATATTGCACAGCGGTGGCGGCACGGTAGCCGACTGGTTAGAACGTCAGCCTCACAGCGCTGAGGACCTGGGTTTAATCCCCGGCCCCGCCTGTGTGGAGTTTGCATGTTCTCCCCGTGCCTGCGTGAGTTTTCTACGGGCACTCTAGTTTCCTCCCAAATCCCAAAAACATGCATTCATTGAAGACTCTAAATTGCCCGTTGGTGTGACTGTGCGTGCGAATGGTTGTTTGTTTGTATGTGCCCTGCGATTGGCTGGCAACCAGTTCAGGGTGTACCCCGCCTCCTGCCCGATGATAGCTGGGATAGGCTCCAGCACGCAGTGAGGAGAAACGGCTCAGAAAATGGATGGATGGATGGATGGATGCACAGCAGTTCACTTCTTTTTACACTTGTATAACAGTTAAAAATACTACAAACGTCAAACTTTCATTTTTTTCTGATCTTATCCAGCTGTTGACCTTTTACAATTTTATGACAGATAACAATGCTAAAAAAAAATGCTCACAAAGGGCTGAATTGTTTTAACAGTTTTAGTGCACAGCAGTTGGCTTCTTTTTACGCTTGTATTACAGTTAAGAATGCTAGAAATGCTAACATCTATGGGTAAGTCATTTTATTTCATTCATTGCATTTTTATTATATGGTGGTTGACTTCTTTTGACACTTGTATGGCAGTTAAGATTATAAAAAAACACTAACATCATAGAATACATTGCTTTAGTGTGTTTACACTTGTATGACAGGTGACAAATTGGTGTTGGTGGAAAATATGTATATTTTGGCCTTGGTGGAGGCCCGTCTTAATCAAGCGCTGATGAGGCCATTTATTCTGGGGACGTGTTGTGACGTCATCAGTACGCATGGCGTCACAATCAACTCCTCACCTGATTGGTCAGACGTATGTCCTTCCTCCGCCCGCGATGACAGGTATGGTCCTCGTGGTGCGCGCGCATCCTCCTCCTTCAGCGGGCACGCGCAGCCAGGCAGAGCGCATGCGTGCTGGGCGCCATGTTGTTGCCCACAGGGGGTCCACGGGTCTCACAAACACAAAATGATGATTGACAGTTCCCAAGGTAGAAAGAAGAAAAAAAAAAAAAAAAAAAAAGGGGTCACGTCGGGGGTTTAGACTGGAAGTGTTCCTTTGGAGGCACTGCGGAGGCTGACATGTTGGGAAAACAC
Source organism: Phyllopteryx taeniolatus (assembly GCF_024500385.1). Classification (NCBI taxonomy): domain Eukaryota; kingdom Metazoa; phylum Chordata; class Actinopteri; order Syngnathiformes; family Syngnathidae; genus Phyllopteryx; species Phyllopteryx taeniolatus. The sequence goes on from NC_084517.1 coordinate 14,735,441, forward strand.
GCAAAATATGTTCGGGATAAACATCTGGAGGTGCCCAAATAAGGTGTCCCGTTCACTTAATGACTTTCATGGAATCCTATTTTGGAGCACACATTAATAAAAAAAAATAATAATACAAAAAAACTGAGGGGAGTGAAGCCGAATAGGGTCAAAACTCGTCTTCGGAGAACTGGTTCAATTAAACGACCACAAACTTTTGTCTTTCAACGACAACAATGCGACAAACTACAGCACGGTGCGATTAGATCACCGCAACTTCTCCCGACCAAAACAAAGCTCAAAATCATTTCCAAAGCGACTACTTCCAACTTCCTGGCAGAAAAAAAGAAAGAAAATGAAGACGTTTCACCACCGGAACTCGTTTTTCAGCTGCCAAAGCATCCTGGAAACAGAGACCGCCAAATGTACGTCCTTCTTCTCCAAATGGCGCAGCATTTTGTTGTCCAAGTACAAAAAAAAAAACACACACAAAAAACGTGTTTTATCTCGAAAGGGTTCGTGGTTGTTCTCTAACTAAACGAGTGCCGTGAAGCGGCGGGAGCGCGCATAGTTACTTCTTCGATATGTGTGACCGCAGGAGCGCGCACCGTCGTCTGGGCGGAGAAATTGTGACGTACTAGATTTGTTGCCTTCCATTACACTCGGAAATCGGAATGAGCACGATAGATTTCGTTTGTAAAATAAATACTGCACAATGATACATTTAGTTGTACCTGTTGCCTTGTTACTTACATTGACACTGGGAAATCGAGATAGCTATATATTTCGTAAAATAAACGTAATGATACGTTTACATGTACCTGTCATATTTTACAGTTATATGTAGGTATCACGCCTATGTTGCCTTCACAAATACTCGGAAACCAGAGCCAAAAATATATTAATGGTGCGTAAGTAAAATATATGCAACGATGGGTTCACATATACAGTTGAAACCAGATGTTTATATACACTATACATAGACACTCTTTTTTTCACTGTCTGACATGAAATCAGACGAAACATTTCGTGTTTTGTGTCAATTAGGATTACCACAATTATTTCTATTTTCTAAATACCAGAAAAAATTTTGGATTTTTTTTAAATACAAATTTTCATTGCTTTATTCAAAGTCAGAAATGTACATACATTTCATTAGTACTGCGTACCATTGCCTTTAAACTGAATGACTTAGTATTAAGTCATACTAATCATTATCGGTATAAGGAAGTATACTTTTTTTTAGGGCCACTCGATGCAAAATGACTAAATTTGCAATTTAATATCCTCAAACCCTCAATTATAGGCCATCAGAGGTGGGTAGGAACACGTTACATTTACTCCGTTACATTTACTCAAGTAACATTTTGGATAAATTGTACGTTGTACATGTCAGAGTAGTTTTAATTAATAATACTTTTTACTTTTACTCAAGTATTTATGTTAAGAAGAAACGGTACTTTTACTCTATTACAATAATCTACATGCCATATGCTACTTTCGCTTATCAATAATTTTGTGCGCAATCTATTTTTAGACTTCAGCATCCGGTGCTGTTGCTACAATCCATCGTGATTACCGCAGTGATGTGTGACTCAAATTTACAAGAAAGTCACATGTCCTCACACAACGTCTTCTATTGGGCTTTGCAGGCCAATCAAAGATAGTTGTGACAGCCGTGCGTGACTGATGTTTACATTACAGACTACGAAAAACAACAGCTTTAACAAGTAGCGTAGTTTTGTCACTGCTCAAACTTGGATATTGCAGCCCACTTCTAACTTGAGAAAAAATCTTGCAGTAAATTGCAGATGCTTTTGCTATTGTTTTGGCTGTGCATATGGCAACATTACCACTATCTTATGTGCATATGGCAACATTATCTTATGGTCACAAGTAACTGTAAAGCATGCATCTTGTTCTCTCTGCCTCTCTCTCCCCCTCACACATCCATCCATCCATTTTCTGAGCCGCTTCTCCTCACGATGGTCGCGGGCGTGCTGGAGCCTATCCCAGCTATCATCGGGCAGGAGGCGGGGTACACCCTGAACTGGTTGCCCCTCACACACACACAATCAATAAGTCTGGTCAGCAAACTGCTTCTTCATGCATTTTAATGGATAAAGCAAATCATGTTTCTGTAAGACCCTACGCATGTGTTGTTTTTCCATCCATTTTCCAAACCGCTTATCCTCACTAGGGCCGTGGGCGTGCTGGAGCCTATCCCAGCTGACTCTGGGCGAGAGGCAGGGTACACACTCTGACCTGGTCGCCAGCCAATAGCAGGTGGTTTTTATCCACTTAAAAATTGAAATGGTGGCAGGTGGCATTGAACATGAGTTGGAATGTCATGTTACTTCTGAACACAGCCACATACCAGTTGTAAGAGGGAGTGCTTCCTTGTGCAGCCAGATACTTTACTTAAAATTTATTTAACCAGGTAAAAGACCAGCTAAAACGCTTTTGCAATGGTGAGCTGGCCAAGAAGGCAGCAAGTTAAACGTCAAGTTCAAGCCAATCACAATGAAGTTTATTTCACTTATTTTTACCTCCCCTCTCAAGGAGCTACAAAAATAAACCAGTATATTTGATGTTCATGTTCTGATTTAAAAAATAAATCAGAAGCTACTCACTAGTTATTCAGTACTTTAGTTTATTTCAGAGTACCCTTTTACTCAAGTAATTATTTGGACTACTTTTTACTTGAGTCATATCTAAAGTAACAGTACTCTTACTTGAGTACAATATTTGGCTACTCTACCCAGCTCTGTAGGTCATTACAGATCTAGTAAAACTGAGTCAAATGAATAAATCACACAAGCATTTTTTATTTTTTTCTCCAAAAGCATGTAAAAAAAAAAAAAAAAAAAACATGACAAATGCTCAAAATATTGAGGCATAGAATGAGAGATTTAAATGTAATAGTAAAAAAAAAATGCAATTGAGAAGAGGAAGACCGCAAAACGCAGTCCAAGCGTTCTTTTGCTATAAGGCCACCTCAATCCACAGGTCAAGCATGTTATACATATATACATATATAAATATATATATATATATATATATAGTTGATACGGATGATTTAAGACCCCCTTCCACTTTTCACTCTTTGTTACATTGCAGCCATTTGTTAAAATCATTTAATTTTTTTCTCATGTACACACAGCACCCCATATTGACAGAAAAAAAAATGTGAAATTTTTGATTTATTAAAAAAGAAAAACTGAAATCACACAGCCATAAGTATTCAGACCCTTTGCTGTGACACTCATACATTTAACTCGGGTGCTCTCCATTTCATCTGATCATCCTTGAGATGGTGCTACACCTTCATTGGAGTCCAGCGGGACTTGATTAGGAAAGCCACACCCCTGTATATATAAGACCTTACAGTGCATGTCAGAGCAAATGAGAATCATGAGGACGAAGGAACTGCCTGAAGAGCTCAGAGACAGAATTGTGGAAAGGCACAGATCTGGCCAAGGTTACAAAAACATTTCTGCTGCACT